>NC_072738.1:7641408-7686828 GCF_026930045.1 Uloborus diversus | reverse complement strand
CAAACCCCGACGCGAGTGAATTATATACGTATTGTTCAAAACAAGATACCTCAGTCGAAAAAAATGCACCGTTCACGCCAAAACCACGTGACCTCCTGTGACGTATCGCGCTGTGACGAAAGCTGGTCTACGTAGCCACAACGTGTGAAATTTAAAGTTTCTTAGATTTCTCCGAGACCCCTCAACAGATCCAGACAAAATTAACATGGGAACATCTGGGAAGCATACCCTTCCAAACAAAAAAAGAATTTTTCAAATCGGTCCAGTATTCTTGAAGTAATACGAAAACACACATAAAAAGCCGCAATCCGAAATCATAACCTCCTTTTTTGAAGTCGGTTAATAAATGAATTAAAGCACACATTCTTAAGTGAGAAAAACACGTCATATTAAAAATTAAAAAGCGTTCACTCTTATAAGAAAAACTGGTTTTAAAATAAACAGACTTTTCTTTTATTACAGAACTAGTGGTATCCGCACGGCTTTGCCCGTAGTAGAAAATTAAAAGGTCATTTGGTTCGCCTGTGTATTTACAAATAATGGATGATGAATTTCACCAATTTGCTATGTTCATTTGCTCGTCCATGTTACGGTTTCACGTTATGATAATTTGGTAATTTACTCGTCCATGCTATGATAATTCCCTCGGTAAAATGGTCTTAAAAAGTTGAAATAGAAAAAGAATAAAATCGAATTTCCAAAAAATCGCTTCGAGGCGCTCACCCCTATGCTACGAACTAACTATGTGCCTTATTTCATGAAAATCGGCCGAACAGTCTAGGCGCCATGCGAGTAACTGACATCCAGACAGAGATCCAGAGAGACAGAGATCCAGAAAGACAGAGATCCAGAAAGACAGAGATCCAGACTTTCAGCTTTATTATTAGTAAAGAAGAACGTTGTGCTTTCTAATTGAACTATACAGGATCGTTTATCGTACACACTTTCATTTGCGGTTCAGCTGTAGTGGTGATGAACTGACACTAGAAGTTTAACACACACACACACACACATGTTGTTATTACATTTTATTGTACGACCTATGAGGGGTTTATACATTTAATCAAAATAAAAAGCGAATATTTGGTGTATTTACGGTTTCGTTCGGCTGTCATAATTTATAATTATTATTTAAAGTTTTTTTGAACTCTACTAATTAGATCCGGATAAACCGGAGATCCAGATGAACGGAAGTCGAATAAACGAGGTTCTACTGTATGTTATTGTAGTCGCTGGTTGCTATGCCGTAAAAATGAGTGATGAGTTTGATGAAGATGAAGTTCAGAAAAACCTCACTTGAGGTAAATCTAGGAAGATAACGTATTTCTCAAATAACAGGGGAATGTTTCTACAAAGAGTAAATTAAAAGTATTTTTTAACCTAACTACCCATGCGTTTGAAGTTTGGGGGTGGGGGTTGAGGACCCTCTTTCAGTTGAAATAGGAAACTAAAATTCTTCCAGTATATTACTATCCTCAAGTCTAAAACCATTGAGGGGTGCCCTGTTATCTAGAAGAACCTTTTATTTTACATGTAGTTTTGAACCACCCTACTGACCCTACCCCACTTTGTTCCTTTTCGCTTGCAGTAGCAGATTGAAATGGCCACGGAAAAGGAATTTGTTCGATGAATTCAACGTCATTATCGAAGTACAATCTTTATGTTGCTGTTCTACAGTTTTTATGTTGCTGTTCGTTCGAAACAGTAGTGAAGTGTCTGAACAGGTAAAGAAACAGAAAATGTTGCATACGACTGATCTAGATTTAAATTTTTTACTGGAATCGAAATCTAGGATAAAAAAAATCAAGGAAATATTTACGCTTAGAATAATTCTCGGTGAAAAAATCCAGATTTTTTGTAATTTGCTTGCAGCTGTCACCTTCTAAATCTCCATTGATTCATGAGTATGGTTATTGGAATGAAAATATGAGAATTTATTTTAAAATTCTAACACATTTTTCTGATACTTCTTCTGATCTAAGCTGGAGTTAAGTTCTTGAGCTCTTGTACGTATAAACTGCAAAAAAAAAAAAAAAAAACTGCAATACTACTGGAAAATCTTTAGTAAACTAAACATCCATAAAAGTTACACAACAAACAGAAAAGCTGCAGTGCTAGAAAGTCTTTAAGAAACCTGGAATTTCATCAAGTTTTCCAGCGACGGCACTGTTTCTAATGAAACGCTGTCAGTTTTGCATGAAAAAAAAAGCAGTATCGTTTCTAGAAAAGTTTATGGAATTCCAGTTTCCTAGAGCTGGCTGCAAGATTATAAAATCAGCAAGGTCTACTACTGTCTCTTATTAATAAAATAATTCAAGAGACAAATTTTCATATTTGTTTTACTACTTATGTGTATCTAAGGATAAAACTTAACCATTTGTGTAGTTTCTAGTTATTGTTTTGGGGTTTAGACAGACTTAAAACTTTGGGGGGTCACCAGAATACTAAAAGGGGGTCGCAACGTCTAAAAGTTTGAGAACCCCTGGTCTAGTAAAAGAGCAGCTTTTTTTTTTTCAGCGTAGTATCTTGAAATGTTTGGAAATTTTTCTTCTGGGGTAAGGGGCGGGTCATAGGTACTGAGTTATTGCCTGGGGATGGGAAGGGCGGATCAAACTTCTGGTTTTGGAGGGGTCATTTCCGAATGAGTGTCATAAGCGTCATAAGTGTCATGTTTGGGCATAAACTGGGGTTCAGGTGCGTTTTTTTTTTCAAAAGTTAAGTCCCCAAAATGCAGCTATAGGTTGTTTTTAGTCACTTAAAAGGGGGGGGGGTGGTGCCCCCATACCCCCTCCCCTCTGAATCCGCGTTTTGGGGGTTATAAGTATTTATATGCATTTATATTATCATATCAGAATTGGCAATATTGTTTGAAATCAATGACTATGTGGTGCAGGACTTAAGTGACCTTTTATTCCCCCACCCCCCCCGAAAATGAGACAGTTATCAATTTTGGCTTCTGCACATGTGTATTAAAAAAAAAAAAACCTAAAAAACGGACTTAAAAAATAAAGTTTGACAGACAAAATCAGAAATGAACAATTAAAAGGGATGAATTTGTGCAATTTTTAATACACATGTGCTTATGAATTTGCATAAGTGCTTATGCGTTAAAAATACTTTACGTAGTTCAGACTTTTAGAGTATTATAAAATGCAAGTGGGTATCGGGGTTGCCAGAATTAAGAACAGTAAATACGGGACTGGCTTCTAGAAGTAAAAAAAAGGGGGGGGGGATGTTTTTGAGACGTCTATTCATGTCATTAAAATTCAATCGCAACAAAGCATTACATTTCACAAAATGTCGACTATTAAATAATCAAACTATAAAAATCGTTTTCATTGAGATTGACGAGGCATGCGCAGTGTATTGTAACAGACAAATTGTAAACGACTTCATCGCATGTTTATTTTGGATTTCAGGTTATTAAAAATAATCAAATGATCATACTTACAAAGAAAAAATTTCCAAACCTAAAATTTTTTTTTCTTTTTTTAATTGCAAAAGCACTTGATTTTACATCATGGGCCTTCATGTATCGCAGATACATGAGATTGGAGCTGAAAATTGATTTATGGAACTATGATGACAAATTTTAAAATGTATATAACAGAAAAATTATCAGCAACAAAACTATAAAGAAATGTACAACAATTCAAATGAGAAAAATTACGTATCGATAAATGAAATACAAAATAGTTCAGTCACTAAATGTCAGCCTCATCATCTCCCTGCCCCGCCAATATCGGTTGCAAAGGTTTTCTTTGTTCAAAGAAGAACAATTGAGTAGATGTTCTTTATCCATCTCCATATTTTCATTGAATAAAGGGCAGTTGGGACTATTATACAGGGTGTTCGTTTTAATCTGCAAGACCTTTAGTTTCGCAACCGTTAGTCCTAGAAGTATACTTTCAAGTGCAAAAATGCTCAAAATCAGATGCAAGGTATTGAAGTTAAGGTATTGAAAGTTTGAAGCAAAAATAAAAATCAATCAAAAAATACAAAATTTAACTTTTTATACGGGCCCTAGGTCCGCTAACTAATATTTAGAGAAAAATCTCAATTGAAAACTATTACTGACACAAAAAACTCTTGACATTTGTGCGACCAAAACTCAGGGAGATATTCCAGTTCAAAGTTTTAAGGGACCATACAGAAGATGAGATTGGAACTTATCGTCCTTTCAGAAGAATGACAGATCGTCAAATTAAGAAAAACAAGGTTTTTATATTTTTCATTGCTATTCAAAAATAAATGCAAATGTTATGCCGTGATACTCAAAACCACACTACAAAACCTCGAACAATTTGAGAAACCACCCTCTACGCTCACATATAATTTTAAACACTATATACCGCTATATTTTCCTTCAAAAGGTGCCTTTGACGGCGAGTGAAAAGTGGTGTAAGTCACAAAAAGCTGCGTTTCATATCTCGATCGACATTGGTCGCACTAATTTCAAACTTTTTCTGTTGGAATTATTTTTCAATTGAGATTATTTCCCTAAACATAAGTTAGGGGATCTGGGGTCTGTATAAAAAGTTAAATTTTGTATTTTTTTGACTTATTTTTATTTTTACTTCAAACTTTCTATGTCTTAACTTTGCATCTGATTTTGAACATTTTTGCAATTGGAAGTATACATCTAGAACTAACGGTTGCGAAAATAATGGTCTTGCAGGTTAAAACGGAACGCCCTGTATATGCCAATGCGATGGAAGTGTTTAGCAAGGCAATCACGAAACGTTGCAACTGCAACAGATCTGGGAGAATCTGGAATTTTGAAAATCGTCCCCGTTTCTTTTTTCTTCAATTTCTTCATGAAATTTGGTGTTGTAATTTTTCTTTGTAGTATATTTAATTATTCTTTCCATTGATGTGAATGGTACTTCAAGGTTATTTGATTGTAAAATCTTTGCTCCCTTTTTTGCTAATTTACCGGCGCATTCACTTCCAGTGATTCCAACACGAGATGTAATCTATTGTAGGACGACATTTATTCCCTTTAAACGTAAGAATCGAAGATTTGTTTACATCAGGGGTCTCCAACCCTTTTTGATCAAGAGCCATATTGTCAATATTTAGAGGCAAGGCGCCAAGGTGGGCCAACAATCCAACAACATTTCAGATAGCTCAGCTGATTTAGTTAACACTAATGCCCCCTCCCCATCACCCCCGATATAAGCGCTCAGTAGCATAGCTCAGCACCGTAGTGCAGCCAGGATTTATATTAGGATCGGACTAGTGAAGCCCTTCGCCCAGTGCCAGTTTTAAAGGCCAGGCACTAACTTGATGCTGCAGCCCTTACCCATCTTGTTACAATTTCCTATGCAAATTGTTGTTCTGAAGAAAATATAGGTAAAATATAAGCAAATCCTTAAACGTTTTATGCAGTTTTTGAATAAAACGAAGGACGGTGATGAGGGACTCGATTCATATCCCCTGGAAACTTTTTAAAATTGAAGTCTTTAAAACTCAATTTTAACCAAATTTTGGTAGTGTTAGAGATGGCTGGGGGACAAGTTTTAGCTTCCACTTCAGGAGAAACTTTCAAAGTTCACATCAAAATTCGCATTTTCTGGTAATTTTAGTCAAATTAAGCGAAAGAGAGGTTGGTTATCTTTAGTGAAGTCAAAGGTTTTTCATCGTTACAAATTAGTTTTGAAAACGCAATGTTAAATTTTCTTTGGTGATTTGTGATGTTAAGGAAATGGAGGAAAGTTCAGTTTCTCTTTTCAAAAACGTTTTGAGAATGAAGTCCTTGAAACACATTTCAGGATGTCTTTTCGATGGTGTTAAAAGAATGGTCGGAATTCAGGAGCTGTCCCGGAAACTTTTTGTTCTTGTAGTTTAAAAAACGCAATTTTATGTTGAGACGTTCGGAAAGGGAGCATTCGGAATCACTCTCCGGAAATCGATTGAAATTAAAATCACCAAAACACCATTTAAAAGACATTTTTGGTAAAATGAGGGGGAAAGAACTGGCAAGCGACTATCATCTTGAAGTTTTTCAAAATTGATGTCCCAAAAATGCATTTTTTAAAACTATCTTTGGTGAATTTAGGGAGGAAACTGAAAGTTAAGACTATCCTCTAGGTAGAGGCAGTTGTCCCTTCCTGCCCCCCCCCCCCCTCTGGCCACGATCATGCTTAGTAGTTTTTGAGATTTTCTTTGATTAGTTTACATAAATTTTTCTAATGCTTAAAAAGAAAAAATGTTTTCAGTTTGTAAGCTCCGTGGGCCGGGAAAAAATGTTTACGGGCCGAATTTGGCCCGCGGGCCGTAGGTTGGAGAGCCCTGGTCTACATGATTCAATAATTTTTGAATCTGCTATACTTTGGGCTGCAATTGCTTGAATGGCCTAGAACCCCTATAACTGGAGAGGCCGACGCATCCACCAGTTGGAGCTACGGGAGCAAGCGTATTTATCGCACAACAGGGAAATACAGAATAAAAGACATTCCCTAGAACACTGAAACACGTTAGCGAAGATTACAGAGCATTTATGACGTAATGATAGTAAAATCATGAGAAATAAATCGATATTAACCTCACACAAGCGAGTTCCATTTCCAGGCTGCCGGTCACTTCGTCGGCTATAAATTATCCATTTCTTTTTTCTTTCTGCATCTGCTGGAAAGCTGAAGAGCTGAAATCTTTTCTTGTGGAGCTGTTTGCACAATTAACAGCCGAACAGCCACCCATTTGACTCAATTTCACATATGCTAAAGAAATGTAAACAACAGCAGCAATGCTATCGCTGCGAGGCGCTGGAACAAGTTTGCTCCAAAATGGCGGATACGTCGGCTCCTCCACTATAAGGGCCTTAGAATGGCCGAAAAGGAGTCAGAAAAAATATCAATATCTTTGAAACACCAAAAAACTACTTTAGAGAAGAAAACGTGGTTTATACCAGAAAAACGCTGCATAACTGTGCCATCTATGATAAATAAGTTCAATAAGAATCTAGCCTATCTATTTTACTAGAACAAAATTCAGACGGAAGTAGAAATGAAATAACGCGGGCATGCTCATGCAATATATAACGACAGCACCTCCCGTCCTTCTACTCCTACCTACCAAAATCATTGAAAGTCGTTAAAAGCTGCGATTTTGACCCTTCAGTATCAAAAGATTTCGGGAGAAAACTTCTGAAACCCGTGCCTTCCCCTAATGTCATCATAGATGGCCCACAACTGCACTTTAAGACCTCATATCCGAATTTTTTTCTTTTTTTGGAAGAGCCTCTACACCGCCCTTTTCCAAGCATTATTCAAGGTCCTCTGAAATCGTATTTCAGAACTCCAATATCAAAATTTAACTGAATCCCATCTCTTCCCTTCACGTCACCGAAGAGGACCAACAATCGCATTGTTGAAGCTTCAATTTCAAAAAATTTCCGCAGAAGGACCTCATTTCCTCCATATACCACCAAAGATAGTCAAAAACTGCGTTTTTAGAATAAAATTTTCGGGGGAGAGCCCAGTGGTGGATCTTCAATTTTTATGAGACGAGGCAAAAACTTAAAACTGCCGCCCTAACCCGTTCTTTTTTTTTTTTTTTTTAACTTTTTATTCTTTGTATTCAATGCACTAGTATCATTCAAAAAAAAAAAAAAAAAAAAAAAAAAAAACTCTCTTTCAATCACAAATATTATAAAAAATAAAACAATTTAAAAACACATTTAAGTTTTTAAACTGAATTATTTTTTTTGTTATCCACCTCCCCCCCATAGTTTATTAGCCATTCGCCCTTCTGAAGAGGATCGTCTGGATCCACCACTACTGATAGTCTGGTTATCACTTTCAGAGACTGGTTATCAGTTCAGTTTCGTTCTTGTTATGAACTCATCCGTCCGGAATAGAGATTAACCGAACAAGAGGCAAATGCGTTAAGTCAGTGGTGACCAACCAGCGGCCCGAGAAGCTGATCCGTGTGGCCAGTTGTTTTGTCCAACGTTACAAATCGAAAATGCTGTTAAAACCATGAAATTGCCATGTTGTATCCCAAAAAACCCTGTTATTAAAAAAAAAAATTGAAATTTTATTTGTATTCTGGTGAGCGAGAATGGTTTCAATATGAGGTGCAACCCTCGGGCAGAAAAAAAGGTTGGGTACTTCTGCGTTAAGTGGTTAATACCAGAATTGCCAGGCTTGTCTAATTTTCATTATTTTCGCTATTTTTGATTACATTTGGCTATGGCTATTTTCATAAATTCTAACCTGGCAACGCAATTTCGTGTTTTACAGATTGTCCTTCCAACTGGTTTAACTGCGGGAATGGAAAGTGCATAGCGAAGATGTGGTTGTGCGACGAAGACAACGACTGTGGCAACTTGAAAGATGAAGAAAACTGTGGTAGGTGAACTGTTGATTATACCGTTTCTTACGCCATCACGCACCAGTGAAGAAAATTAGTTTGTGACAGTAATGCGGGTACTCTCCCAATAGGCGACCAACCGCTCTAGTTGTCTAGTTGCTTAAGAGATGGCACTACTAATACCAATTACTCTTCATGTGAAATATAAGTGGTGCCATCTATTGAGTAACTAAACTACTTGAATGGTAAATTACATATTAGGAGAAAAAATAATTATGTTTCTTCTAATTTTGAGCTGTACCACTATTGTTGCCGATGAACGATATGAATTCAACAACAAATTGATTGTTATATTTAAAGTACATCGCCTCTCTTGATATTATGCTGGATTTTTCAACAGCGATAATTGCCATGGGTATTGGGTATTCTAAATATTGTTGAATCGAGATTTTACTTTATTATAGTACTAGCTGCGCAGCTCGGCTTTGCACGGTCTACCTCGAAAATAAAAGTTTTGTCAAGTAACGCATGTTCAACAATTAGGCTTCAATTAGGAAAAAAAAAAAAAAAATGTAATATTTTCCGTCAAAATAATCTTTCTTAAAGAAAAAAAACGGCAAATTAAAAATTTTGCAGCCGCCTGTTTTTTTTTTTTTTTTTTTTTTGAAATTCGAAGGAAGAAAACCATTTACAGGGGTATTTTCCGCGGGCTTTCGAGTGGAACCTAAATCAAGAAAATCAGATAATTATTTCGGGTAGAAAAAGTCTTATAATGCCATTTTCGGGCCCTAAAATGAAAATTCAAACGGTTCGGTACTTTTTTGGCGTTTGAAAACCCCCCTACGTTCCTTTTCCGGTGCCCAATAGAGGTGAGTTTGGGCTCATTTTTGAGAGCCCGGGCCCGCCCGAGCCCGAGTGATATTGTCTCGGACCAATCTGAGCTCGCCCAAGCCCGAAGGGAACTTTCTTGTGTCAAAAACCGAGCCTTCTACAGTCTGACATGATCTCTCTGTTAATGAAAAATGTTAAGTCAAACGTTCTTCATTAGCAGAAGTTTCTAAAATTTCACAAAATGCTCCACTTCAAATGCATTACTCAATGACATACTGCAATAGTAATCGCAAAAAAACACTATAAAAAAGCGTTAACTTTTTTTGCGGGGGGGGGGGGTTAAATTTTCCCAATATATGAACTAATTTAAATGTTCCTTTCACTTTCTCACAATAGGAAAATGTTTCTTTTCTGTGAATTTGTCTGGAGATTGACGATTGAATATCTTTGCTTGAGTCCGAGCCCGCCCAATCCCGAAACCTATTTTCGGTTCTAGAACCCGAGCCCGCTTCGGGCTCGGGCTCTAGAACCGGAAATAACCAACAGCCCGAGCCCGTCTCATCTCTAGTGCCCAAGTACCTCCCTGCCAAATTTGGTCGAGATCCGACGCAAACTGTGGATTTGTTAGAGAACATACATACACACATATATTCTTTGTTTTATTTATATAGACAAACGCAATTTCATCACTCATTTCAGAAGGCCGCGTCCACCCCGAGAAATGCCTGAGCAACCAGTTTCAGTGTCGGAAGAACGGACATTGTGTACCTGAATCTTGGCGTTGCGACGGAGAACATGACTGTGGAGACAGCTCTGACGAGAAAGATTGCGGTAAGTGATTAGAGTTTCGAAAGTAAATTACTTAAAGCAATGAAAAAACTAGAATCTTTGACAGCGTTATTAACCGTGTCTAATTGGGATTCAATTGTAAAGTTGCAGAACGATAGACATCAGGGAATCCCCCCTCCCTCTCCAGGGTGAGATCATTTCAACATGTAGGACCCGATTATCCCCTGAAATTTCAAGGGCCCCTCACTTTTTGTTTGGGGAAGTTTTTCTAAACATTCTATGCACATTGATTCAACACTTACTAATGCTATGTAGCCCCCCAGCATAAATCAGAGTTCAGTTTATTCCACTTTACCAACTAATGGAAATTTTGTTTATTGCATATGTTGCACTTGAATTCTCAGCAAATTTGGGTTGTAACATTAAGAATCATATTCGACACTTCACAAAGGAAATTAAATTTCATAAAAGTACATTGTAACAGAGTTGAATTAAATCCCGCACTTGAAAATTTAGCTTCATTTTATCAAATTTGTCCTTACTTTCAATAATTTAATTCTTACAAACATTTTTGTTAAGTTCATATGTTTGCTATCTCTTTAAGAAACGCAGTCAAAAGCAGAAACTGGAGTTGTTAAACGCAATTTTACAGTGAAATTTAGGTCCCCTAAACATTCTGAGAGGTAACCAGGCCCTGTCAACATGGGGCTTAGGGACAAGCATTTAAGCAAGTGACACCCTCGTACCCACTAGGGTGGGTCGATTTCTATTTTTTTTTAATTTTTTTTTTAACAATCGAAGTTGCCTGTGCGGGGAAAGTTGTGTATCGATATCAAAAATGTTCGAAAAAAATTGTTTTGAAATCAAAATATATTTAGGTCCCTGCCAAGCCCTTGAAGTTTCGCCAAATATGCAAAAAATGACAATTCATTTTTTGTTCTTCAAATATTTGTGAAAATTTTTCTTAAATCGCCTGTAACGAAAATTTTTGCAGAAACGTGCATTTTTGTTAGGTCTTTAGTTTAAGAAAAAACTAGCACGTTGTGGCCACAGCGAAACTTTCTTCTATATCTTTCTATTGAATTCTGATCCCTCCCCATGCTTGACGATGAAGCAATATTAACAGAAAAAAAAAAAAAAAAAACACAAAAACTTGACGACCATCCCAACTTCTGAATTATCGCAAAAGCAAAGCAAAGAGCGAAACTTGAAAGTTATTTTTAAAGCCTTGCTTGAATCAATTAGATATTTTATTTGTTAATCAACAGAAGATGACAGCAGTTAAAAAGTTAAATCATCGCGATTTTCTGGTCCTTTTCCAGCAATTAAAATCACGCCGAATACACAGACGACAGTCGATTACGATTTATCTTTCTTATTGTTGCAATTATAAAAATATTTTCATTCACACTAAAAGAAAAATCAGCCCCCCATGGAGCGATTGGTGCCGAAATTGATCCAACGCCATATGGATTCACATTTATTCCAAATTTCATCCAGAACGTAGCATTACTTCTTGAGATATGGTACTCACAATGGAAAAAAAGAACCTTCGATTGCGCCACCCCCTTTTCAACTGTTGACGCCAAAATAAAATCAGCTCTTGTACTCTCTAAGGGCTACTTGTCGATAAAATTTTGTTTGATTCCTTTCATTATTTCTTGAGATATAGCAGTCACAAGTGACGATAAAAAACGCTCTATAGATCAGGCCCCGTTTGAGCTATTGACACCAAAATTCAATCAACACCTGTACATGTTAGGGGCAACATATGGACTAAATTTTGTTTGATTCCGCCAGTTACTTGGGAAATGGCAGGTACGCATAACTCAAGAAACGTTCCACTGCTCCACCTCCCTTGCAGGAATTTGCACCAAAAACCAATGGGCACAAGTCCACGTAAGGGCACATATGTGTACCAAGTTTTGTTCAATTTCATGCAGTAGTTTTTGCTGTAGAGCTGCCACAAAAAACCAGTCACACACACACAGGCAGACATTTTCCAACTAGTATGTTGTGGCCATTATGAAACTTTCTTCTATATCTTTCTTATAATTCTGATCCCTCCCCATGCTTGACGAAGAAGCAATATTCCCAACAAAAACAAAATTACACACTCCAAAACTTGACGACCTACCCAATTCCCGATTTATCTCAAAAGCAAAGCAAAGAATGAAAATTATTTTAAAAACCTTGCTTAAAATAATTACAAATATTTATTTGTTAACAAACAGAAGATGGCAACAGTTAACAAGAAGTTCTGTCTAGAACTAAACGAGCCTACTTTCCCGTATACCCATACTACTTTCTAGTACCTGATCAATAGTCTCAAAAATAGCTAAAATTGTAAATTTTTTCAAATATTTTTTAAATATTTTAAGCTGATTTTTAGGAATAAAATATTCCTCACTCATCTAAAAAAAATTAGATGCGTAAAAAAAAGGAACAAATAAAATAGCAGCACCTTTTAAACAAAGCAGCTAATACACTTTTTTCCATTAAAGAAAAGATCTTTAACAGCTTTCAAAACGAAAAAATAAGAATTAAAATTAATAAGCTCATTAAAATAAATACACCATATCCAAAAAAAAAAAAAAAGCGTTTCTTTTTCCCCTGTTGCCCAAAAATAATTTTTTGAATTAATTAATGCACTTACCAAAATAAATAAAAACAATAAAATGTCAACTTAAAAAAATAATTTTCATTGTCAAAAAAAAAAAAAAAAACTCGTCTGCGCATATCTTTATGTAGAAACCTAAATGACTACGAGTTTATTCGCCGAAAACTGAATAACTAAATTAAAACTTTAGCGTGAAAATAAAAACAAGTCATATCAAAAATAATTATTTTACAGTTAAAACCATAGCTGGGAGTCGGAGTCAATCTCATTTTGGGATAAAGGAGTCGGAGTCGAATATCCAAGAATCGGAGTCAGGCATTTGTCCTCCGTGTATAAATTTTTGCCAAAGATACGAAGTCAGAGTCGAAGTCGGGAAGTCGGAGTCCTATTAATTATCAGGCACAGTAGTCGGAGTCGGAGTCAGGTGCCCCTAAATTTCCGGAGTCGGAGTCCGGAGTTTGGCGTCAAAAGCTATTTCCAACAAAATTTGTTTGAAGTAAATCCGCCTTCAAGTAAGGAATCTGACTTTCAGTTTCCCCGTAGGCGCTAATGTTAAGGGATTTGAACTGTTCAAAATTGAACGGAAAATTGTTCAAATCAAAAAGATATTTTATATACAAGTTTTTCATCAAATTCTTTTATCCAAAAAGTTTGTCTGAAGCAAATTCGCCTCACAGTTCGGAGTTGCCTTGAATTTCCCCGTAGGCGCTAATGTTAAGTTTTTTTGAACTGTTCAAAATTGAACAAAAAATAGTTCAAATCAAAAAGTGAAATATGGGAATGAGGTGTCCTCGCCGAGATCTTTCGAACAAAAAAACGTTTGTTCGAATCGGGCTATTCATTCAAAAGTTATTAGGGGGGGGGGGGGCAGACAGACAGGCCGACAGACATTTTATCCCATCTCAATACCCTACTTTCCAATTATTAATTTTCTGATATTTATTTAATTATTTTATTTATTTTTGACACTTTTTTTTGCGATATTTTCAAGAAGCATTAAACCTTCTTTCATGCTTTTTTCATCTTTTTCTGACTGTTACTGGGAAAGTAGGCTAAAAAGTTTAAATCATCGCGATTTTCTGGTCCTTTTGCAGCAATTAAAATCACGCCGAATACACAAACGACAGTCTATTACGATTTATCTTTCTTATTGTTGCAATTATAAAGCTATTTCTACTCACACAAAAAGAAAAAAAAAAAAAAAAAAAAAAAAATCAGCCCCCATGGAGCGATTGGTGCCGAAATTGAATGAACGCCTGTTTACGTATGGATTCACATTTATTCGAAATTTCATCCAGAACGTAGCATTACTTCTTGAGATATGGAACTCACAATGGGAAAAAAAGAACGTTCGATTGCGCCACCCCCTTTTCAGCTGTGACGCGAAAATAGAATCAGCTCTTATACCCTCTAAGGGCTACTTGTCGATAATTTTTTGTTTGATTCCGTTCATTATTTCTTGAGATACAGCAGCCACAATTGACGACAAAAACCGTTCTATAGCTCACTTCCGTTTGAGCTATTGACACCAAAATTGAATCAGCACCTGTATCTGTTACGGGCAACATATGGATCAAATTTTGTTTGATACCACCATTTACTTCCTGGGGCAGGCACGCATAACTCAAGAAGCGTCCCATTGCTCCACTCCCCTTGGAGGAATTCGCACCAAAAATCAATGGGCACAAGTTCACATAGGGGCACATATGTGCACCGAATTTCGTTCGATTTCATACGGTAGTTTTTGCTGGAGAGCGGCCACAAAAAACTGGGCACACACATACGTGACACACACACACGGACACAGACAGACATTTTCCAAAAATGGTCGAAATGGACTCAGCACAAAGTTCTCAAAACGTTCGAATCCGTCAAAATTCGAAATTGGAAAATTTGCACGAAACCAATACTTTCTTCTATATATTAGATATAGAAGAAAGTAAAAAGGAAGAAAAAAAAAATCTTATAATGGATAATAGTCAAGCCATTCACTGCAGCTGCTGAAATTCGCATTTTTTGCACAATTTCTATATTTTAAGCCTGAATTTTTATTTAACGTAGTTTAAAAAATAAAGTACCAGTTAAACCTTTTGTTTTTTTTTTGTAATAACAGTACAGACTGGCCCTTCTGTACCACTGACACCCTCCCGAAGTAAATTTCCACATACGTTCCTGTCACTTTTACCACCCCCTTAAGAAGGCCTGGATTTACGTACAAGCTAAGCAAGCTATAACTTAGGGGCCCCGCTTTGTTAGGGGCCCGCAACTCCCGGAAATTAGTATGATTCGTTCAGAAAAAAAAAGAAGAAAAAGCAATTGAAAAAATAAATTTCATTTTCTAGTGCTTGAAAATCTTGAAATTTTATAAAAGTGTGGCTACAAATCACAAATGGGAGGGGGGTAGGGAGAAGGAATGCTAATACACATGTCAAATTCAGCTTCTTGCGACATTCTGCGCCAAAAATGTAGAAACCATGGTTCTCACGTTTCTGGAACAAATGAGGCAGTGATAAGCAGAGGGATCTAAGTGGCAAAATTAAAAGAATTGGAGATAACTAGTACAAATGGTAGGTGAACCTTTCCTCTGTTTTGGGGCAAGAGATGGTACTAGTAGCCCTGGTAGTTGCTGCTATACAGCATGATTTAGAAAAAGATTTCAACGA
Source organism: Uloborus diversus (assembly GCF_026930045.1). NCBI lineage: Eukaryota > Metazoa > Arthropoda > Arachnida > Araneae > Uloboridae > Uloborus > Uloborus diversus. The sequence goes on along the minus strand of NC_072738.1, from coordinate 7,671,609 downwards.
AAACCTACCTAGGACCTTATGTTTAAACGCGTTTTACTCAAAACTTCGAAATGTCCACTTACATCCCTTTGCTTCTCACTGCCTCATAAAATTTTTGTTACTCACATGTTTCATATATTGTTATTTATATAATTCCGAATGCAGTATATGGAAATTTTTTTATTATTGCTTGCTTTTATCTTACTTCTGCATATTGCTAATTTGTTTAGAACAGAAAAAAAAAAACAGTACTTCTATCCTTTTCTGTTTTCTGTCCCACTTGCAACAGAAGAAAAGTTGTCATGAGAAATCTAGTTTCTTTTTACTTTTAAATTTAAAACAGCTGGTTTCTTACGAAGTTAAAAATTTACAATCAAATACTAAAATATCAGAGACTGAAAAGTACAAATGAAGCGCGGTTAATAATTTTAATTGTTCTAGAATCCTTGAAAACAATTAGATAAGTCTTTGAAAATCCTAAGCAAAGTAGGATCCAATTTTGTTTCTTATCAAGTGTATAAGTTATGAAATGTTCAAACAAGCGTATGTTACTCTCTTGTTACATATTTTCTAAATCTGTACAACATTTCTTTTAAGCATTTTTTACTATTGATCATTTTATATTTAATTCATAGTTGTATTTGTCGGTGGGTTGGAGAGGTGATAAGAAACTAATTGTACTCGAAGCCATTGTGAGCAAGTAACAATAAATTGTCTTTTCTCTTCCCACGCTCTTTCAATTGCTGTCATTGATTTGTCAAATCAAAAACAATTTTTACCGTGTATTATCTTAATTTGCGAAAGAGTAAAAAACTTTTAAGAAGTTTTGTTTGCTTATTTTTGACCTGAAATTTTTGTAGTTCCAACGACATCTTATAAGGCTTCAAAATGCAGAATTCTATATCCATTCTTCAAAATTCCTTTTACACCAATTTAATGCTATTTCCCCATTATTGGCAATTTTCAATAGTTAACTCTCTAAATATCACCAACAGTGGCCAAATTGAAACCAGATTTAAAAAAAAAGAAAAAAATCGCCAAAGTTGTCGCCATATTTGCGTCAGAACTTGGCGATCAAAAGACTGCCGATACATCGCCAAGTGTCCGCCAAATTATAACAGCAGTTGAGTTTGAATCGAAAGTAACAATGATTTCTCTCCAAAACGGTGCAAAAGACCCCTTTAGAAGCACCCGAGTGCAACTAAAAGGGGGAGGTGCCCAACTAGACCCCACTAGGAGTCTACGTACCAAATTTCAACTTTCTAGGATATACCGTTCTCGAGTTATGCGATATACATACGCACACACATACGTAAATACGCACATACATACGTACATACAGACGTCACGAGAAAACTTGTTGTAATTAACTCTTGAATAGTCAAAAAGGATATTTCTGACGTCTATACGTTCTTAGGCACTTATCCACGTGTGGGTGGGTCGAAAAAAAAAAAAAAAAATCTACATTCATTTGGGGGTGAGCAAAATGGAAATTAAGGTCAATTTTTGAGTGAAATTGTTTTCGCGAACACAATCCTTCCTTTTTTGTAAAAGGAAGTAAAAATAAAAATTGCGTTTTACAGCACCAAGAGAAACGTTGTTCAAACTTCAGAAGGAGCCACATACGTGAAATAGCTAAGGGCCCCGTTCAGTCTAAATCAGGCCCTGCCCTTAAGCTTTTGAGGGAAAGGGTTTGGTCCCTTGGAATGTGCACCCAGATATTAAGCAACACACTAATGAAAGTCCATTTTTCTATAAAATTACAAGTGTTAGCTTTTGTTACGTAAATTGTGCGTTTAGATAATGAAGCAGCGAATCAAAATTTCATTCCGAAAATGTTGTTCAAAAACTTGAATTTCATGTTGGTTGGCAATTGGAATTAATATCTTGAAAAACTATCTTTATAGTAACAATTATCCACTTTCATTTAAGAGAATCAGGCAATGACCTTAGTTTAACCTGTAATTGATCTTCTTGGTTTTTTAGCTGCAGGTTCACGCGAATCCAATCTGCTGTAGTTCTCGGAATTCGCTATGAATAGTTCGCTAGAGAGAAATCGAACAATGACAGAGATCTTTCAACTGCACTCACCACAACCACCTGTCAATGAAACAAATGGTTATCTGCCAAGTGCCATCTTGTCAGAAGGGATTAGTGGCAGGGAGAGAAAAGAAAGGTGGGGGGGGGGGGGGGGTCAATCCTTCATTTCTGTGAAATCGTATCCGAGTGCTGCAGCATTGCAATTAAATTTCAGTAATTTTAATTAATGGAGAAATGTTTAATCAATTTTCCAAAATCTTTTTCAAAGCTGAAATTTGTGTTTCTTTTTTTTTTTTTTTTTTTTTTTTTTTTTTTTTATACAAAATGCCATTTTTATTCAAATAATAATCAAAACAACAGTTGGCCCATGCACAGTCTGGAGTGGTTCAATAACTTCTAGTTCGTTTTTGAAAACGAATATTACATACTGTAGAAGGACTTATTTGCGCGAGACTTTATTTTTCGCGAACTCGTCGAAATCGCGAAAGTTGCCTTGAGAAATATTTTTTCGCGATTTTTAACCTTCGGTTCTCTTCATACGAAATTCCCGTAATCACCGACCTCTTTATTTTCTAGATAATGTGTGCTTTTACATTATCAAGCAAATTATTACTAGTTTCTTCTTCTTTTTTAATGTGAAATAACAAATTCGCATCCTCGCAAGATTTTGCTCTGGATAATTAGTTAAAGCTCTCCCCTAAAGATGTTCAAAATGATGTAAAAATGGCTTGCCAAAAAATGTGGGGGAATGTTAAGGGGAAAGGGTTGTTGGGATTATTTCAAAGATTTTTTTTTTTCAGAATTTCAGTTAATTTTCAGCTTTTTCTGGTCGAATGGGATTGGGGACTCCTCCCGCAAATTTTCGGAAACTTTTTTTTTTTTTTTTAAATTTCCAATGCAGCAGTCGGTACAGACATTATTTTTACGCCTTACAGAGACAAAAACAAAGGGGGAAACACAAGCAAACAATGAAAAAAAAAAAGAAACAATGAACGCAATACAAAACAGGCAAACACAAGAACAGAATAAAAATCAAAATTTTCAGAAATTGAAGTCATAAAAAGGCAATTTACAGCTCTCTTTGGTGACGTTAAGATAATTAGAGGGGTACATTCACTCTTTCCGATTTTTTTTATGTCTTTTTATGTCTGAAAAATGTAATTTTTGGCTATTTTTAGTGGCATTTCTAGAGGGAGAGCAATTTGGTGATCTTTTTTAGCAATTAATATTGAAAACTTTAAATGGTAATTTTAGGCTGTGTTTGGTCACAATAGCGGAAAGAGGACGGGGTCGATATTTTAAGCTGCCTTTCCTTACTTTTTTATTGAATTTATTTGATTTTAAAAACTTCTTAGGACTACGAAATAACTACCCCTAATTTCACCACTATTACGAAATTAATGAGAGATTTTCCCATTTAGCAAATTGAATGACACCTGAAACGAAAATTCTTTAATAAATATGATTTTTGCCGAGAAAACAATATATTCAGTTTTTTGTGTGGAGCAGAAAACTGCCGTGTGCAGGTAAAGAGCAGTAACTGCCAATTTTTCTTTTCTTTTTTTTTTTTTGCATTTTTGTCATCTACTGTACGTTATCTTTATTGTACACTAGTGGCACCCGCACGGCTTGCCCGTAATAGAAAATTAAAAGGTCTTTTGGTTCGCCTGTATATTTACAAATAATATATGGTGAATTTTCTCGCCAATTGGCTTGTGTCCCTGTTACGGTTCCAGGATTACTCGTCCATCTTATGAGAATTTTGTTCTTAAAATTGGAATAGAAAAAGAACCACATAGAATTTTTGAAAAATCGCTTCGAGGTGCACACCCCCATGCAACAAACTAACTTAGTGCCAAATTTCATGAAAATCGGCCGAACGGTCTAGGCGCTATGCGCGTCACAGAGATCCTGACAGACAGAGATCCGGTCCGGACAGAGATAGATCCCTACGGACAGACCGAGAGAGAGAGATGAGAGAGAGATCCGGACAGAGAGACTTTCAGCTTTATTATTAGTAAAGATAAAAAAGCTCGCTTATTTGGTTTTCGCTGAAAAAAAGGCGCGAAAAAAACGTCTAATTTCAAAATGCGTTTCTTTAAATATATCGCAAACTTATTACTGCAGATACTGCCGTTTACCTGCACATGGCAGTATACATTTACGGTTATTTATTTCATAATTTTTGGGGACGCTGTTTTTGAGGGACCCGGGGCGACAGTTTTTACGTGCATCTCGCTCTGGCTGTAGACCTGCTCCGGCTAGAAACCAAGGCTGCGGAGTCGGAGTCAGACTGATTTTGAGGTAAAAGAGTCGGTGTCGATGGTTCAAAATTCCCGGAGTTGGAGTCGGTGGCGAACTTCGGGGTTTTTCCCCTAAATTTAGGGGGAAAATTTTAGAATGGGATTTTTCAGGGGGATAAAATTTTTAGGGGTAAATTTAGGGGTTTAAATTTTAGGATTTTATCAGGTAAAAATATTTTTCTTTTACCTTTGAAAATGTTATTGTTCGACTGTTTCATTTATTTTTTTACTTACATATATTTTTTGAACCTTTCTAACCATTGGTTTTGATCAAAAATGACATAAAAAGGATAAAAAAACATTGTCTCATCAGCAACGAAAAGTATCAATGGTCACGTGTACTTTTAATCCCATGTGTGGCGTCACAGTTAAAGGATCACGTCACTTTCTGACGTCATATGAATTATCCAATCGCATTTAGGGGTTTTATGAGTTAAGTTTAGGGGGGAAACGTTTTAAGAGTTCGCAACCCCATTTTCCCTCGCAGTCCGTAGCTTTTGTAGAAACAACTTTCATCGTTTAGTTATTTCGTTATGGGTTGTCAAAGTAGAACAAACGTCAGGGAGGCTTTCCCCCAATCGAAATTCTTGTCTCCACCCCCTATAGGGGCTCTTCCGTTCCCGAAGGGATCCCCTTCTTCTCTCCCCTTCTTGAACTATTGTCAGCAGCTCCTTTTCAGTATAACCTGTTCGCACACTTGTTGATTAGTTGGTTCAATTGCAGTTTGGGTGTTGAAGTTGCATACGCTATTCACTCTGAATTTCAAACTTTGTGAGTCTGCCTCATACTCAGCTTTTTTGGCAGAGTGAAAGTGAGAACCAAGTTTAAAGGTCGTTTTTTTCTAGTTTCGATACACTGAATTAGCTTCGATTCATTGCTTTGTGAAAATGGCAGATTCTGTAAACGAAAGCGATAAAATGTGTGGCGTTTGCTTTGAAGTTGTTACGCAGAAGGACCAGATGTCCGATCGCAAGTTCGGGATTCTGCGGAACTGTGACCATATTTTCTGCTGGAACTGCATCACAGCTTGGAGAGACTCTAACCAAGAAAACATGCCATCCGGACACTACCGGCGAAAGAACGAAAGCTGCCCAATGTGCCGGATCGATTCGGATGTCGTCGCTCCGTGCCTTTTGCATGTCACCGATCAGCAAGTGAAGGGGTTCGTGATAGAGCATTGGATTAAGATGAAGCGTTCGGACTTCAGGACTTTCCAAGAAAGAAGAGTCCTTGCAGAAGGTGAAGCTTACCAATACCAGCACGTTGAAGGAACTAATGAACTTCCTGGTGCCGGATTCCGGTACAGAGCTTCATATCTGCTCGATTCGACGATTGAGATGATCTTTGGAGAAATGACGTCAGCGCAGTCGGTAAGCGATGTAAAGTTAATGACTTTTTGGTTGTTTATCATACTCACTTTTGTTCATTTAGTTTTGTATTCAGTTTTGTACTGGTACTTAGAACCGCGACGGTTTTACTAGCATTTTATTGTGTTGATACTAAATCCGTTTGTCGGGACGGACAGTGCATTTTATTTGAAATAAACTTTCCTGTTGTAAATATGAGTAAGTTTTCTGTATTTCTTTTTCCTTTAAGTACATAGAAATGAAAAAGCTTGATTTTTTTTTTTTTTTTTTTTTTTTTGATGCATGTTCGTAGCTATAGTTATCAAGTCGGGAGCAGATACAGAGTATCATTTTAGGAGGGGAGGTAGGATGGTTCAAAAATTATGTAAAAAAAAGTTCCACCTAGATAACAGGACACCCTTCAATATTTTTATACTTGTGGATCGTGATATACTGAAAGAACTTTAGCTTTCTATTTCAACTGAAAGGGGGTGCTCAACCCCCTCCCCCTAACTTAAGTATGGGGAGGAGAGTTAAAATGTAAATTTACCTGAAAAAATAATGCTACATGTTATAATATACACTGGTAACATGCACATACTTTGCAATAAAATAACTATTTACAGAGAAACAGGTGGGGAAATTAAATGTATCTAAATTTGTGGAATTTTCTGTACTTCAGCTAATGTTAAATTAAGAGGTCATTGAGCACCCTCTTAAAATTTGAGTAAGAAGCTAACACTTTTACAGCATAATATTATTAGTAAGTCTAAATATAATATAAAAATAATAGACTCTAGCGCTGAAAATAAAGTTTTTTGAGCCACCCTACCTCCCTTGATTTCAAAAACGTAATGAAACGTGCATTTTACTTGCATTAAAGGATCATTTAGCACCCTGTTAAAATTTGAGTAAGAAGCTAAAACTTTTACAGCATTAAGTCTAAAAAAAAAAAAAAGGGGGTGTGTTCTGGACTCTAGCTGAAAAAAAGTTTCTTTGAAGAACCCTAGGGGGAGGTCATGCTGAAAGATGTCCCCCCCCCCCCCCCCGTGCACAAGCCTACGGGTTTGGATACGAAAAATTTTTGAAACTGCTTGGGTGTCTATAAAAATCATCAAATCGGCCAGGAATAAGGCACATAATATGGCATACCTGGATGACCGAGCCTCGCTCGGCTTTAAAATAATTATTTTTTGTCAACTTGTGTTTTTCTAAGGTTCGATACTTTTTCAAATATACTTGAAAAGCATCACGTTAACGAAATATTAAGGTTCTCGATTCTTCCGAGAAACGAGAGACATACATGTAAACACTTCATCAGCATTATAATCATTTCAGCTATAAGAAGCCTGCTACTGAATATTGGCCTCCTCTCCCCCACAGTCATCCACCTACGGAAGCTCTGAGTTGGTTGCGTATAAATATTTAACGAACGGTATTGCCAAAAAAGTAGTTTCTAAGACCAAACATAGCGACAATAAATATGAAGCAAATGATTGAAAATGCGCCGCTACCTTCTTATAACACTAAAGTACCAAACAAAGAAAATTCTGAATGCAATTAAATCAACATTTTGCTTTAAACTATCTGTTAGGGGAGGCTGGGGTAGTAAGAGACAAAAGCAAAATAAAATAAAATGCATACTAATATTCTAAAAAACTTGAAACAAGTATCTCATATTAACTGCATAAAATCGACTCCTCTTGAGTCTTTAGGCGATTATTTAATAAATATTTTGTTTTAAAAAATGTTCAAAAATTTCAATAAATTCTTGTCTCTAATCACCCCATCTAAGAGGGGTTAGTATGGGGCAATAAGAGACACCTGTCTCTTATTACTCCATACTAACCCCTTACTGCAAAAAATAAAAATGGGGTAATAAGAGACTGGCCCACAACCTGTAAATAAAGGGGACTTTCAAGATTTCAAAAAATAGTATTGGTCAGAAGTTTACACATTAATAACTCCCAAACACTTCACCTACAAAATATCGCGAACTTTTAAGGTAAGATCAACGTGAAGGTTTTTTTCATTGCATGAAGAAAAAAAAAATTCAAAACATGTTATAAACTTTTAAATATGTGTATTGCAGTAAATTATACATATGGTTCTTTATATTACATAATTTTAAAGTTTTCTAAGATTTTTTTTTTTTTTTTTTTTTTGATTTTTTTACTGCGTCTCTCATTACCCCAATCTCTTATTACCCCGACCTCCCCTACATTTTGTTTCCACTGTACAATTTTCCTGTCATTAATTAAAAGACTTTGAACTTGGAGCCAATTTTACTTTGTGGAAATCGGTTTTTAACCCAAAACTTCCTTCCATACTATGTCGCGATTCACGATTTTATCCTAATCGAGATTTTCATTTGGAATAAATACTTTTAGTGTAGTTGGTCACTTTACGCCAGAAAATGCTACATACAGCACGCTATCCATAAAAACTAATGATCCACAAGCCACTCCAAGAAATTATAACAACAAAATATAAAGTCTCTAGAATTGTGTTTTTCGAAATGAAATTTAGATGCGTGATTTAAAAAAACATATAAAACTATTTGAAGTGTAAAAAAGAATATAAGTAAATAAAATAAAAGAAGTCGGTCCAGCAATAGTTTTGCTTTAAAAAAAAAAAATGCCTTACATCGACTTACATAGTGCTTTTGAATTTGTTTTTAGTCAAGTGCGATTGAAATGAGGCAAAGTGGCTAATATCAGCCAAGCCTGGCAACCCTAAGCAAGTTTAAAATTTTACAGCTAGAAGAAACAAATTTTCATTGTTATGGTTGCAAATCGTCTGCCTTATGTGTCAATTCACTATTTTTTTCAAGGCTTAACTCAACTAGACTTTATATTAAAAAACTCTTTTTTGTAAAAAATCGCGTTTTTACAGAAAAAACGCTGATGTAGATGAACTTAAAATGCTAAACTACAATTAAATCCAAAATTTCATCCAAATCGTTAGAGTCGTTTTCGAGATACGAAATATATACATACCCACAAGAATTGCTCGTTTAAATATATAAGATAAGCGTTACTAATTAATTTCATAAGAATGAAAAGAAGTAGTATTTCGAATGTTTACTTTCAAAAATAATTAAAATTACTTTCAAATAAAGTAATGAATTGAAAAGATTACTGAAATGTGAAATGATTTAAATTTCGTTCATTAAGTGTTTGAACGGAATGTGGGACGGATAACATTGTCGACGGTTTAGAGAAGTCATGACTCGCCGCTTCTATCCGCCCCTTGTTTCAAGTTTTTACTAAAGCTTTATTGCATGCAAAATACTGATGTCCGAGTTGTGACGTCCAACGACTGCAGTTTCATCCTTGTCATGGACTCATCAGTCTGGAATAACTAAAAGACGGATATGGAGGCAGATGTTCTCTTCTTGAACTGAGATTATCAACAAACGGGTAGCTAAAATTAATTTATCAACCAGCGAGAATCCGCAAGCAATGGTGCGGTTTAACTCGTAATTTGAAGGTAAAATGAAACTCAGGTAAATAAAGGGTGTCCCAAAATTAACGCAAGATTTGAATTTGCCACCATTTTTTCCATAAATTGTTGGCAGCCATGAAGAAAGAGCAATTTGACAGCTGAGAGTTTAGTGGTTAGTAAAAATGGGGGTGTTATTGTACCATACAGCTAGAGAGAGTGAAACATTTCAATCCTTATATATTATTTCTGTAGCCTGTTTTTGGTTTTCTACGCCGAATTTCCCTCAATTCTTGATCGATTTCTTTGATTTATGGCTTATTTTATAGCTTATGGTGCTGGCTACTGACGAAAAAATAGACCCAAGGTCTGAAAATTGTTTCTTTTAGCCGAAAAAACCTGTTTTAAAGAACGAGCATGAGGTTTTTGCGTCAAAATTATAACTTTAATCTGCGCTATGACCGACAGAGCTGAGTAGCTTGATCGGCAGAGCGTTCTCTTCGTAACCAGGAGATTACGTGTTCGGGCCCACGTCCGAACAATCTGCAACAAAAAAATTAGATAAATATCGCGCATTACATGAACCCTGAATTAAATGAGTACCAGCTATGAGGGAATAGAATAAATGAGAAGGAAATGCTCTTTGCTGATATGAAAACATTCAGTGATTTTGTGCTAAATTACTTCGAAATTGCACGTGTTTTTTTTTTTTTTTTTTGAAGCTTTGGCTCTGCAAAGAAAATTAAAGCATAATGTAAGCGAAAATATAAGTAACAGGTTTAAGATTTCAGACTACAATAGAATTGTTTTTTGTTCAGAAAAAAAATAATAAATCGTATATTGAAATATATATTCTTCGAATGAGTTTTTGACTCTTTGTACAAATAAATAAAATACTACCTCAATTTGAAGGGTAAAATATATATTTTTTCTTCTTTTTGCTAAAAAAACAAATAGCTTATCACATTTATACTACATTCGAAAGCATAGTTCAATTTATTTTGTATTTTAACCGTGCTGTTAAATGAGGAACACGTGCTGCCATCTAAGTTATAATGGTTTAAGAAGCCTGCGATAACAAATTGTAAAAATTTTCAAAAATAAAAACATTTTTCTTCAATATCTTATCTTATATATTAATCCCCTCTCATTTTAAAACTTATCAGGCTGGCCAATGACGAAAAAAAGACTTACGGTCGAAAATTCAAGTTTTCGAAATCGCCTCTTGCTGTTTCAAAACCTTGATGCTGCCTGTAGTTCTTATGCATTTTTTAAAGCAAAGTTCTAATGCAGTTTTCCATTTTTTACGTCGCTTTCGGCAAAAAAAAAAAAAAAAAAAAAAAAAATAGCCTGTGTGTGTGTTTATATTTTAATAAAGCTTAACAGCACTGGACTTAGTTGTTCGGTTTAATTGATAAGTTTTTTTCGGTAGAGCGTTCGGCTATAAACTATCTGAACTTCGGGCAAGCTTGGGCTGTCCGACATAATATCAAATTTATATTAGTATTACGCATTACATGTGCTCATAACATACACACCTAATAAAATAAATGCAGTGGGAATGCTACTTGGTGTTTCGACTCCTTTATGCAGGCTACAGTTATCATTCGGATAAGTTGATTGTTAATCGAACTGTGTTCTTTGACTACATCCAGAGCACTCAACATAATGTAAGCATAAAAAAAGTATTAGATTTACCTAAAAAAAATCCTTTTTGTGCAGAAAAACATTTTTATTGTATGCTAAAATGTAGATGTTTCTAATAGCAGTGTTCGACCTTTTGTACAAATGAAAAAAATACTACGACCCGATTAAAACTACGAGTTTCACTCAGTAAACCTTTAATTTTTTTATTCGCGCGAATACGATATAAAGCATTAAAAGTATTATCAACTTCATTAGCAAGAAATTATTTTCTACTCCTCTGCTTTCTGCTGAAAAAAAAAATACATTTTGTCTACGTTCGAAAAATTACACTTAAGAACGGACTCAGTTCAACTGGTTTTGGTTTTGAATTTTAAGTGTTCGATTAAAAGAGAAACATGTGAGGGCATTTAAGCCGTAACGGTTAAAGCAACCTTCTATGTGAAATAGTTCAATATTCAAAGATAAAAACACTTATTTTCTATCAAATTTATTACTTCTCTAGAATGTTTGTTTCAATCGCTACGTGAGATCTTCGTCATTCTTTAATCAAATTCCATGCTTTGCGAATAATTTTAAATCGTATCACGCTGGTTAATGACAAAACACCGATGCGTGATCTTATTATTATTATTATTTTTTTTTTGTCAAAAAGCTTTTTTGCTGTTTTTTATTACGCATTCCTTCAATGAATAGCTTTCGAAAAGGAAGGCGCAATTGCTAGGTTTGTTGGGGTGTCGGGCTGTTAGTCAGAATGGCGCCAATTCGAATACGTGCCAATAAATATCTCTTTAATGTTTCTTTTTTTCCCGTCAGATGCTGACATGTGCAGGACTGTATTTGCCACAACCTGTTTTTTCACATGCACAATTATTGCTTTTTCACGAGTCACCACTCAGCCACACTTTTAATGACATTTATGTTTGCATTGAAAATTTGTACGATTAAAAGGGGAGCTATGATCAAATTATCACAACGTTGTATTTAACGAGGTTTTGTTACTGATGTCTTTAAATTACATGCCTTCTCTTCTGCGCTTACTTTTTTTTCGGTTCTTCTTCATAATGTTCTTCCTTTGAAATTCTTAAAGAGCGAAATGCCTTATGAAACGATTTGAAGCACAGTGCGGAGTTCCGCACGGGTCGACTAGTTACTGCATAAGGCATTTCCTGGTCGCGTACTCTCTCATTTCGGTCATCAGAATTGGCACTCTAGATCGTGTGATTTAACATTTTTAAATTTCTTCTTATGGGGTTATTTGAATTCAAAGGTCTATGTCAACAAGCCCACAACCACCCGTGCATTACCGTGTTGCGATACCGAGCGCCAATAACAGTAACTGCTTGACCAGCCTCAACTTTCATTATTTTTGAAACAATTGCTCAATAATGAAAGCGCGTTATTGTATCGTATAACGCTCCATTTTTGATTACCCTACACTCTCAGCTGTCAAATTGTTCTTTTTTCAGGGTTGCCAACCATTTATTGCAAAAATGGCGGCAAATTCAAATCTTGCGTTAATTTTGGGACACCCTTTAGTAAGATTACCAGCCTTTCATTAGCCGCGTTCACAACACTTTTGCAACTCGCAAATAACCGTTCCGTCTCTGAAGAAAAACTGTTGAAAAATTCCCTATTTATATATTAAAAGAGGTTATCCATTGCATCAGAGAAAGCGTTTTTTACACAGCATCCTTAGTGGCTATACCCAACAAGTAGACGAACTTGTTTTCGCGTAATGAATTCTGGGTATAAACTCCGCATTTACTCCAGAAGGAAGCAGGAGGGGAAAAATCCAAATTTCCCTGGCAAATACCCGAAAAGCGACGAAAAGCAGGTTAGTTGCGGGGTCGAAACTGTCCATGGAAACGCGCCTAATGAGAGAACATCTGCCTCTAACATGGTTATTGACTATTTCAGACTGATGAGTTCATAACAAGGCATCAGGAGCCTAGTCTCTGGATGTCATAACGGGGTTATCGGTCTATTTCATGAAGTTCTGCCTTTGCCCCTGGCATAGAGTCGGTAATTCCCTGTTAATAGCTATTCTTTCTTTTAAAACCAAAGACTTTAGTTATTGAAATTGCCAATTGCTTCAGAGAACAGGCGTATGATTTCAAGCCTCCTGTGTACTCACTTACGCACAAAGCCCACTCTCTTAAAACAACAATTTCAAAAATGACGAAATACTACTCAAATTCGAGCATATCGCAGAGTCAAACTGGTTCAGACTATGCGGTGTTCAAATCTGAAACAATCAAATACTCAAATCAACATGTGCTCATTTTTGAAAATGCAATAATTTAAAAACTAAGTATTAATCGAGTTATGTACTCATTTTACTTCCTTTTACAAACTAGTATGTTGTGGCCATCACGAAACTTTCTTCTATATTTTTTCTTTATTTTTTTCTGATCCCTCCCCATGCTTGACGAGGAAGCAATATTCCCAACAAAAACAAAATTACACATGCAAAAACTTGACGACCATCCCAATGTCTGAATTATTGCAAAAGCAAAGCAAAGAGCGAAAATTGAAAGTTATTTTAAAAGCCTTGCTTGAATTAATTACAAATATTTTATTTGTTAAAAAACATAAGATGGCAACAGTTAAAAATTTTAAATCATTGAGATAATATTTCCGATCATTTCCATACAATTAAAATCACGAGAAATACGCAGACGACAATCTATTACGATTTATCTTTCTTATTGTTGCATTAATAAAGCTATTTTTATTCGCAAAAAAAAAAAAAAAAAAAAAAAAAAAAAAAAAAAAAAAAAAATCAACACCTCTTGGAGCGATTGGGCGTCAAAATTGAACCAAAGCCTGTTTACGTATGGATTCACATATATTCCAAATTTCAACCAGAACGTAGCATTACTTCTTGAGATAGGGTACTCACAATGGAAAAAAAAGAACGCGCTATTGCGCTACCCCCTTTTTTAGCTGTTGACACCAAAATAAAATCAGCTCTTATACTCACTAAGGGCTACTTGCCGATAAATTTTTCCTTCATTCCGTTCATTATTTCTTGAGATACAGCAGTCACAATTGACGACAAAAAAACGTTCTATAGCTCAACCCCCGTTTGGGTTATTGACACCAAAATTGAATCAGCACCTGTTCCTGTTAATGGCAACATATGGACCAAATTTTGTTTGATTCCGCCAGTTACTTTCTGAGGAATAGCAAGCACGCGTAACTCAAAAAACGTCCCATTGCTCCACCCCCCTTGGAGGAATTCGCGCCAAAAACCAATGGGCACAAGTTCACATACGGGCACATATGTGTACCAAATTTCGTTCGATTTCATGCGGTAGTTTTTGCTGTAGAGCGGCCACAAAAAACTGGTCACACACAGACGTGACACACATACATACACACACACATACATACATACACACACACACACACACAGACAGACATTTTCCAAAAATAGTCGAAATGAACTCAGCACACCTCAAAACGTTCGAATCCGTCAAAATTCGAAATTCGAAAATTTGCACGAATCCAATACTTTCTTCTATTTATTAGATATAGAAGAAAGTAAAAAGGAAGTATTGTATTCGCGAAAAAAATTTTACTCAAAAATCGGCCTTAATTTCCATTTTTCTCACCCCCCCAATGAATGTTGAGTTTATTTTTCAACCCGACCACACGTGGATATATGTCTAGGAACGTACAGACACCGAGATATCCATTTTGACGATTCCCGAGTTAATTACAACGAGTTTTCTCGTGACGTCTGTATGTACGTATGTATGTGTGTATGTATGTCGCATAACTCAAGAACGAAATGCCCTAGAAAGTTGAAATTTGGTACTTATATTCCTGGTGGGGTCTAGTTGTGCACCTCTCTTTTTGGTTGCATTCGGATGCTCCAAAGGGGGTCTTTTGCCCCCTTTTTGGGGGGAAATCATTATTAATTTCGATGTAAGCTCAAGTAGTGTTATAATTTGGCGGACACTTGGCGATATATCGCCAGTCTTTTGGTCGCCAAGTTTTTTCGCTAACTTGTCGACAAATTTGGCGATTTTTTTTTTTCTAAAATCTGGTTTCAATTTGGCCACTGTTGGTGATATTTAGAGAGTAAACTATTGAATCACATTAAAACTGCCAACAATGAGAAAATGACATTAAATTGGAGTAAAAGGAAGTCATGTGATGCACACATCAGCTCGTTTCAGTATGAAATAATTCAGCACACTATTTGAAAGCATGGATAGTCATATTTGAAACAAAAGGTTTCAAGAAAATTTGAGGCATGAACGTACTTATTTTTGAAAACTTCATTTTTCTCAGTGCAACTTTCACAAAAAGATTTATAAAAAATTGCAATTGTAATCATTACAATTTCAATTTGTTTGTTGACCCAATGAAGTTTTCATTGGGTCAAATGAAGGACCAATAATTGGACCAATAAAGTTTTCATTGGGTCCCTAACTCTTGAGACTTTAGCCGGTCCCCTAGGAACTTTGAGCTATCAAGAGTTAACCATATTCAACGTTAAATTCTAAGATTCGTCAGTCAGACAAAACATTTTCAATTGCTTCACAAGCGGATGAAAATAATAAAACCCAAGAACCCCAAAACATATTATGTGCATATGTTTAACAATGATTTGTGTTTTGTACAAAATTACATACAAATGTCAAACAAAAGCAGGGGAGCCCGCAGGGGGGGGGGGGGAGGGATTATGGCCCAAGTTGTGCCATCAAGATTTGGAAGGGGGTAATTCTTTTTCTATTTATTTAAATTTATTCATTGATTTATTTTAAATTTAAACTATTCATTTTTATTTTATTTCCATTATTTAATTATTATGTGTGTGTGTGTGTGTTACTGGTGTAGCACAGAACTTTTCTTCCAAAAAAACAGAATAATAATAATTAAAAACAAATAAATAAATAAATGGTTCAAAAATATTTTTTTTTAAAAATGAATAAAATAAAAAAAGGGGTGAAACTAAGAAATAAAACAGGGCAATAGGGTTAAGATTTTATTTTAGGGCGTGTGTGGGGGGGAGGGAATTTGCGCCATTGACTTTGGGGGGGCGGGAGGTGTGCACCCCTTAACAAAAGAAAGCTAAGATATAGGCTTTAAAGACAGATTTTTTGCTCAAAATCAGAATTGCGTATCCTTCTCATTTTTAACGATCCAATTCTTTGAGACAGTTTGAAGCTACTAAAACAAAATATATTGCAAAAAAATTGTCTGAAAGTAGATTAATTGTTTATTGCTACATTATTTATTTTGCAGGCAATACACCTTTTCACACCTTATTGTATTTTTGGGGGAACGTTATTTAATGATTTTTCCTTTACCTGTTTGTTTAAAATGTCCATAGTTCAAGATTTATTAAATAAATTAGGAAGATTTCAGAAAAATGTGAAAAAACTAACAAATAAAAAAAAAGAAATTGAAAAACGCGGGATAGGTAAGAAATTGAAGGTTTACAAAAAACGAAAGAAAAAATCTAGATACCAAAAAACGATCCTTTTGAAAGAAGTAGGTAGGGAAAAAAAGATGAAGGTGCAAAAATTTCCAGATTTTTTTTTTCTTTTTTTTTGCGACAAAAAACCTGAATGAAGAAAGTAAAAATCAAAATAAAAAATCAAGCGAGTTAAGGTGATACGGATAAAATTTCAGGTGGATGCATCCAATACAAAATTTAAAGAACAAAAAGTCTTTATAGGATCTTTGAAATGCAAGGATAAGGGTCATAAAAATAAATTTTTCTACAGGCGGTGGAGCAAATGCTGTTGTATTAAATGCAAAAAAGAAAAAAAAAACAAAGAATTAAAAAAAAAAAAAAAAAAAAAACTGAAAATGGAGAAGAAAACAGTTACCCAAAGATTGAAGCTAATGAAAGCATGTAAGAAAATAGCGAATGGGGCTAGGGGAGGGGGGGGTGTTCATACCCCCCTCATGAAACGACAAAATATATGTATAAGCCCACACGCAAGGGCCCAATATTGCGCTTTTCAACCTTTAATATCGAAAATTTTCATACGATCAATGAAAAATTTCTTCTGCGCCACTGAATGCAGACAGCCAATCCTGACCCATCACCAGAGCCTGATTACCACAGGGACACGTGTGGTACAGGCCCCCCTCCTCTTAGATTTCAGGGGGCCCAAAATCCCCCTAATTCATCATAGTAATTAAAAATAAATGATAATTTCATTCAGAATCTGGAGTACAATGATATCATTGATATTTTTGCAAATGCCAAGACAAGGAAAAAAAATCTCTTATTTGTTGATAAAATTTCTCCTTAAAAATGTGATATCTTTTGCAAATCCTAAAACCCACTCCCAGTTTAGTCTGTATTTACTATTAAAAGTTATATCATAGATAATTTTTATGTTTACGGTTTACGATTACGGCAAATTTTAACCACATCCTATATAATTATAATGTATTATTTCTTCTACTTTTTAAATGTACCTGTGATATGAGGTAACACCAAATTTAGCACAGCTGTGTTAATACGCAAGTATCGAAATATTTTATTACTTCTTTAATAGCATAAGGGGGAATATATTGGAGGGGGGGGGCACAGAATGAATTTTGTGTGTCAGTGTCTTCAAATATTTTGGGCCCCTCCGGAGGAGAGGGAGGGGGGGGGGGCCTGGAATAGAAATGTGCCCCATGTCCAATATCAGAATGATCGTGCTCTGCCCATCACACTTCGCTTTCTTTTTCTTTTTTTGCTTTTTGCAATTTTTAACATAGCAAATAATCTTTTTGAGCAGAATATATATTCAATGATATTTTCAGCAACAATGATCTGATTTCCCCACATGGGTCGATCAAAGGATACTTACGTTCATTTTTAACATGGAAAAGCAGTGAACCCAAAAAATTATCGCTGCCACCACGTGTCATTATGAGGGAAAAGACAAATCTGTTCTAACCTATTTTGCAAAACCAAGAACTGTCCCTTCGTTTTCGTCCCCTTCCTTCTGTGGAAAGCAATTCATTCATCAAATTCTCGCTCGAATGCAGGGGGCGAATGAATTAGGGCTGACAGGTGTCACCGCAAACCATCACATTAACAAGTGTTGTCTGTGAAGCTGTGAACAGCATGGTGTACAGGTTTTATTGAAAAAAAAAGCATGCAACAGGGGTCGAAGTGGTCCTATATATCCTATATTTCCTATATTTTCAAAAAAAGTATGAAAATCGTCCTATATTTCCTATATTCCTGTTTTTAATCCAATTTATTTCTTTAAAACAACAGTAAACAAACTATCTGACTTCGGATTTTTCGTCGAAAGTACGTGTGCAAACGAATTTGCAAATTAAAAAACTCAACTCACTAAATCCTGCAACAGGCATCTACTCTCATTGGCCACAGCAATATGACGCCACTGTAGTGGGTGGAGTTTCGAGAACGAATTCTGAAGTTGGTTTTAGAATTTTGCGTTTGGCAACAGCAGTTTGTTTTGTTTTCCAGCGTGGTTTTTTTTTTTGGTTTTGTTTTCGTGGTTTTTTTTTTTGGTTTTTGTTTTCGCGGGTATATTTTTGTGTTCAGTGCATTTTCTGATCGGAATGTTATATAATAGTCTTTTTGCAACTTTTCTTTTTGTGGAATTTTATAGAACAAAATATCTGTATGTTTGTGCTACAAAGCATTGGTTATTTCCTGTAAGTTCTCAACACAAAGACGGTTTTTATTTATTTATATAAGCTATGTTTGTGACACTTCTATCCCCGCAAAAATTGTGAGTTGCTGTGCTAATTATCAATAAATTTCACTTGGTTCTTTTTTTTTTTTTTTGTCTACAAAGTACACTTTTTTCAAAAATTATTCTTTCAACTACAGGAAAGTCATTTCAGGTGTAAGTTATAATTTTGTTTGAAGGTTTTTTTTAAAAACAAAATCATTGATAAGAATAAATAAATAATATGCATGTATTATTTCTTTTTTCATAGCCAAACTATTCATATAATGTGTCCTATATTTGTCCTATATTTTTTGTGGAAAATGTCCTATATGTGACAAGTCGATCACTTCTACCCCTGATGCAATACTAAGTTTGAGTGGGAGGGTATAGGTGTCATCTTTTCGAGAGAAAACCATCTCTTTTTTTCTAATGTAAGACAGGTTTATCATTGAGGACTAGAGACAAAAGGGGGTGGTCTATGGAAGTTTTCTTCCCCTATGAAAACCATGAAAAATCTTCGTCAACACCTTGTCAAATCAACCAAATGATATTATTCTGAATCTAACCGCCTCAGATTTTTTTTGAAACTTTCAGAAACTTTGCCTTTAATTCATTTATAATTAAAAAAAAAAAAAAACTCTCATTTATTATCGATGTGTAGTTTTTGAAATTCGTTAGAAAGCACTTTTTGAGCAATCAGGATTGCTTATTGTTCTCACTTGACTGTTTTGATGTGCTATCATTTTGTTTTCCCGCCAGCACCCTCTTCCAGCACCACCGTCGCGTCGACCGGCCTCACGATGCTGCTCCTCTTGCGAAACCCGTCTCCAGGTTGCGTCCATATGCTACACACACGCGCATTCATACACAACTTCACACACACAAATACATACACCTACACACACATACACAAACACAAAAAAACATACACACACTCAAACACATACATACACACAACGCATAAATACAGACTCCTGCACATACATACAGACACATACAAACACACCTACACACAACTACCCACACACTTATCACACTCATGCCTACACACAACTACCCACACTCATCACACTCATGCCTGCACACAGACACAAACACATATGCCTACACACATACATATTCCCCACCACACATAAACATTCATACACACAACTACCCACACACTCATACCTGCACACAGACACAAACACACATGCCTACATACACACACATACACTCGTGATTGCGAAAAATATAATTTAAATTCAAGAGGCCAAAATTCAAATATTCTTTTTCCTTTTCTTTTTTTTTTGTTACTTGCTGTCGGTGCTTTAAAATATTGAATCTCACGTCTTTATAAGAGCTGTTTTGAAGAGAATTGTATGCTCTTTAATTTCATGTGCCCTCATGCGGTTGGCAGATAATTTTTAACATTTATTAGTTTATTACTGGAGCCTAAATTTTACGCAAATACATTTGTGCATATGCAAGAGCATATTTTTACTTTGTTGACATCAGTGCATATAAAAGCGTGATAACGGCACATTTTCAAAAATTAATGCATATTACAACGTTTTTCATTTGATTTTAGGTTTTGTTGACTATGAGAAAATCAAAAATAAATATTTTGTTTTTCACAAGGAAGGAAAAATGTATGTTCAATTCCATCTCAATTCTATCAATTCCATAACTAATGGAAAAAGTTAAACCCTTACCCTACTGGTTGACAGCGAGAAGATTTTTTTTCTAAATAAATGACATTAAATGACAAAAGGCAATGCCTAATCGGAGAAAACATTGAAGAACAAATGGTGATTTATTGCAAGGAAAATCAATGTATGTGCACACACTAGCGCACTAGCGCAGCCAGAAATACCTTTTGGAGGGGATTTTTTGATCAAAAATCCGGGTTTTTTTTTTTTTGATAAAAAGTACCTTCTAAATTTTTTTTTTTTTTTTGGATCAAAACAGCCCTTTTATATGCATAAACTACTATATTCGAATTTGCATTTATGTTAAAGCCAATGGCTCTAGGGAGTGTTTCCCCCCCCCCCCCATTCGCTGCACCACTGTATGTGCGTATTATTTTCTCAGGGTCAGATTTAGACTTAACGGGATCCTAACCAATTTCAGGTATACGGCCCTTTTTGTAGTCCGAACACCTTTTTTTCTCGGTTGTGTAAGAGGTAATTTTTAAATTTTTTCTTCACTATGTTAGTCTCTGTCTTCAGATGCATGTAGACATGCTTTACTTTTTCGTTTCGTTTTTAAATGTTTTTTTCTCTTTCTGTCCGTTTTTGGATTAACCTTAAGAGAAAGAATGTTAGCAAGAGAGTGACGCAGGACCTCCCTTTAAGTTTAGTATAAAAAGTAGTTTTCTTCCCCGGAGGAAAACTTGAAAAATAGATTTAAAATTCTGAATTTTGAAGCATTATAAGGGGTAAATGGAACTACCCCGCTATAACGAACACTTAACTGACCTACTTGATAGGTCGCTATAGCCGAGGGTTTGCTACCTCCGATTTTTGAAAAAAAAAAAAAAAAAAAAGCCCGAACTCACTAAGATACTTCACTAATGAACATCTTTAAAAAAAGGAAGTTTCTATTAGTAATTAGGGAAATGAAGTGAAATATTTTAATTATATTGTGTGTACTCAATAATAAGTTAAGTATAAAAATTTACTTTTAAAAAAATCGATAGCATGGAAGAAGGATTTTACTTTCGGTTGCAAGCTTTTGGATTTATATACATTTCGGCAATTTTTTTTATTCACCTTATTGCAAACAAACCGCATCATGTTGATCTATTATTTCAGTTGCGGGGGGAAAAAAAAAAGCAAAACATTGACAGTTGCCTTTGGAGCAGAAACTGAAGATCCAGCACTAATATCTTCTGTTTCTTCATCAGAATTAGAAGTATAGTTCACAGTGAAGTTGTCCTTGTGAAAGGTGTTTGAATTGATGAAAAAATACTAAAGCTCATAAAACCAGAAAAGCTTCTTCGTACCTGTTCAAAGTCGAAAATTATGTTCAATAAAACTTGTTTGAAGTAAACCCGCATTCCACCCCCGATCAGGTTCGTTTACAAATGATAGGATTTCGTTCTCACTTTTTTCTCCAAATGATGAAAAACCTGAAATTTTAGAAACTTTTGTATCGCTATAACTGGTTCTCTAGCATTTGAGGATCGTCACAAGCGTCTGAAATTGCATTAATGAGATAAGAGTTCAGTTCCGACCATTTAAAAGTTTCTCGGTTACCGGTTGATTGCTATATCCCGGGTTTGCTATAGCAGGGTTCGACTGTACAAAAATATCAGGACAAAAATAGACAAAACTTTTAAATAGTTATATGCTCTTTCGTACATTAATATAATACACTAGCTGTACCCGACGCGCGTTGCTACGCCAACAAAAAAATATATCATTATACTGATTTTCTTGACAATCGGTTGAACGGGGCAGAAGTTGCTACTCTGCAGTGCCACCTGGTGGCGAGTGGCTTCAATGAGCATATTATGCACCTTCTCCGTGGAAAAATACATATATATAGCAATTTTCATAATAATCGGTCCAGGTATCAAGTGAAGCCGTGACTATACTCAAATTTTGTACTCACGCAGTTTGCAAGATCAATCAATCGCTAAAAATATCAAATAGAAAAAGTTTTAAATCCCCCCCGTTGCATGAAAAGCCATAAAACAATAAAGAAAGAATTTATTTGTTCAAACTCAAGAAAAATGGCAACAGCTAACTTCTTATCAATGAGATCTTTCACGCGAATTAATTTCTGCAGTCGATAATTTTATTCGTATTTATCCAATGGATTGTGACTTAAATTGGAATAAAAAAGGAACTATCGATCGGATTTCTTTCGAACTGGTCTGTAAACATTCCCAGTACCAAAAATAACAAACGGTGAAAGTTTCAGCCAAATCTGCCGGGTAGTTTTTGAGTTCATGGATGACATACAGACAAACATTCATTTATATATATATAGATAATGAAAATCGTTTTTGATTCGACAAATCAATGACAGCAGTCGACAGAGACTAAGAGCGTGGGAAAAGACAATGCATTGTTACTTGCTCACATTAGCTTTTGATCACCCCTCCAATCCTCCAATCAGTCGAAAATTGAAAAATTAATTAAATATGAATTGATCAACAGTAAAAAAATGCTTTAAAAGAAATGGTGTATAGATTTAGAAAATAGAAACAATTATTAACAAGAGTAACATGCTGCCCATTTGGACGATTCATAATTTGTACATTTGATAAGAAATAAAATTGGAGCGCACTTTGTTTAGGAATTTCAAAGACTTATATAATTATTTTCGAGAACTCTGAAACAATTAAAATTATCTAAGACACTTCATTTGAGGCAGCGAGAAGCAAAGGGATGCAAGTGGACATTTTCAAGTTTTGAATAAAACGCGTTTAAAGATAAGATCCTAGGTAGGTTTTCATTGAAATCTTTTTCTAAATCATGTTGTATAGCAGCAACTACCAGGGCTACTAGTACCATCTCTTGCCCCAAGACAGAGAAGAAGTTCACTTACCATGTGTACAGGTAATTTTCAAAAATTTTAATTTTGCCACTTACATCCCTTTGCTTATCACTGCTTCATTTGTACTTTTCAGCCTCTGATATTTTAATATGTAATTTTAACTGTAACTTTTTACGGTATTCTGCCGTGTGCAGGTAAAGGGCAGTAACTGCAAATTTTGCATTTTTATTTTTTTTTGCATTATTGTCATCTATTCTCCGCTATCTTTTTGTACAAGCTCGCTTATTTGGTTTCCGCAGAAAAAAAGGCGCGAAAAAAAAAAGTCTATTTCCAACATTTTCCTATTGTTAGTGTTGAATCCACCACACATTTTTCCAAATGTCTCGAAAACTCATTTCTGCAGGTACTGCCGTTTACCTGCACACGGCAGTATTGTTCTAACTTTGTAAGAAACAGCTATTTTAAGTTTGAAAGATTAAAAAAAAAATTGCATGACAAAAGATTTTTTTCAATAAAAAGTGGGGAAGCAAACGAAAAGGAATAGTGCTAGTGTAATATCTTTTTCAAGCTAAACAGATTGACAGTATGCAGTAGAAGTAAGATAAAAGCAAGCGATAACAAAAGAATATCCAAAATACTACATTCGGGATTAAATAAATAGCAAGATATGAAATGTCTGAGTCTCAAAACTTGTAATTTTTTATGCAGGATGCAGAAAGGAGCTAAATTTGACATTTATTTGCATTCCTTCTCCCTTTCCCCTCGCATTTGTGGTTTATAGTCACAAATTTTAAAGGTTTTCAAGCACTTGAATATGAAATTTATTTTTTCAAATAGTATTTTTTTTTCTGAACGAATCATGCAATTTTCCCGGAGTTGGGGGTTTTCAACAAAGCGGAGGCCCTAGGCCAGCGGGGGCCCAATCATAAAGCGGTTCCCAGGCTTTATGATTGTGCGGTCCACCAGTTTTGTAGAAAACACGATTGAGGCCCACTAACTACTATACATTACTTGCACAGCCAAAATTTACTTTGGTGGGGGGGGGGCGGAGGGCGTCTGTTCATAAATATATCATATTAGGATTGAAAGTGCATTAAAAACAAGAGTTCTGGAGATGTTAACCCCCTTTTCCCTTTATGTTGCACCGCATACAGTGGTGCAGTGAGGGGGAAGGGTTTGGGGGTCACCCCCTCCAGAGGCATTGATTTTAATTCAAATGCAAATTATAATACAGTAGTTTATGCATATGAAAGGGCTGTTTTGATCAAAAAACCCTTTCAGAAGGTTTTTAAATCATAAACCCTTTTCAGAAGCTACTTTTGATCAAAAAAACACCTTTCAGAAAGTTTTTTTTTAATCAAAAAATCCCCTTCAGAAAGTACTTTAATCAAAAAACCCCTCCAGAAGGTATTTTTGACCAAAAACCCCCCTCCAGAAAGTATTTCTGGCTGCGCTAGTGACCACAGATATAAATAAACTGTACAAGAACAATATTCAAAATATTTTTTAAGGAAGAAATTAACTTTATTGGCATAAAAGTTAAAGTTCCATGTGATTTTTGGCTCTGTTTCTCCTCAACGAGGGAGTTGATATCTAGATTGAAACTAGATAGTTTTAGTCTCAAATAATTCGCTACATTCAATATATTTCTATATTATTAAAAAAAATGAATTTTGACATCTTGAGTTCAAATTATGTTTTTCGCAATCATGAGTGTGTGTATGTAGGCGTGTGTGTTTGTATGTGGCGGGTATGTGTGTTTGTGTGTAGGGAGTATGTGTATGTGTGTGTAGGCATGTGTGTTTGTGTCTGTGTGCTGGCATAAGTGTGTGGGTAGTTGTGTGTGTGTGTCTGTGCAGGTGTCTGTACGTATGCGTGTGTGTTTGTGTGTGTATGTGTTTGTGTGTGTGTATGTGTTTGTGTATGTGTTTGCGTATGCGTGTGTAGGTATATGTGTATGTTTGTGTGTGTGTGTATGTGTGCGTGCGTGTGTGTAGTTGTGTATGTATGCGCGTGTGTGTAGGACATGGATGCAACCTGGAGACGGCTTTCGCTAGAGGAGCAGCATCGTGAGGAGCCGGTCGACGGGTGACGGTGCGGAGGGTGGCGGTGGGAAAATAAAATGATAGGAATTCAAAACAGTCAAGTGAGAACAATTAAGCAATCGTGATTGCTGAAAAAAACTGCAATGAAAAGCTTCATTCAAATAGGTAGGTTGTCTCAATTCACTAGTTCGTCATGCCAGAGTTTAGCAAAAGAGGAGCATTTTGAACTTGAAGCTTGAATCTAGCACTAGTTTCTTTGGCAATTTTCATAAAAGAAGTTTTTGGTTCATTATAAGGCTCCGACATTTTGGTTCCAAAATTATCGGGCGAAAAAAATAAATATTTGTACAAAAGCCTCATTGCAGAAAACTGGTGTCCAAACTTTAGGTGTGTTGCCCGATTGATGTTTGATTATTTTATGCTGTGGATGAATACAATTTAATTAATACAAATTAAAAACAAATAAGGTATGAAAATGAGGTTTATTACCGTTAACATTTCCCGATACATTTTAGCTGAATTTGTAAACGAAGTTATCTTTCAAAATTTACCTAAAGTGACATTTTACTCAACTTATCATCAATTATTTTACGACTTAGCAACCAGCGAATATTATAACGTATTTATAAATACTAGAAACGAGGTTGGATCCAATTCTGTCTTGGAACCAAAATGTCGGATAAGTCAGCCTGTCTTTTTCAAGGGGCTCTAGTTCATTAGGTTTCATCTCCTCAATTATAGGGGGAACTTCCTAAGAAATATAAGAAATCTTAATCCTAAAGTTCCTTATTGGCGATGAGCCAGGGAGCATTTTTGAGTGCCGTTATTTCTAATAAGAGAATTTTCGCAAAAAACGGAAATTAAGACCACAAGTTTTATCTTGGTTCAGATTCTGGACCAGTGTTCACGGCCCATGGGTTGGGAACCGCTGCCCTAAGCTATAGCTTGGTTAGCTTATACGTTAATCCGGTTCAGAATTTTCTGTATGAATAATTGATTAAATATGCCATTCTCGTCTTATTATAAACCAGTGGTACCCGCACGGCTTTGCACGTAATAGAAAATTAAAAGATCTTTTGGTTCGCCTGTAAATTTACAAATAATGTATGGTGAATTTTCTCGCCAATTGTCTTGTGCCCCTGTTACGGTTCCAGGTTATGATAATTTCGTAATTTACTCGTCCATCTTATGAGAATTTTGTTCTTAAAATTGGAATAGAAAAATAACCACATCGAGCTTTCTAAAAATCGCTTCGAGGTGCAAACCCCATGCTACAAACTAACTTTGTGCCAAATTTCATGAAAATCGGCCGAACGGTCTAGGCGCAATGCGCGTCACAGAGATCCTGACAGACAGAGAGACTTTCAGCTTTATTATTAGTGAAGAAAAATCCAAAACTGGGATGAGATACACTTTTTACTTGAATGAGATAAGCCTCATGAAAAATTTTCTCAGCGTAGATGAAAGAAATATTAGTGCACATTTTAGATATTTTTAGTGCATATTTTTGACGGTCTATTTTACTGGATTTCTATGCATACATCCGGACTGTATTTATTAAAATCAAGTTGGCTGTGTTTTCAGGTGACTCGCCGGCTTGCATTGGCTTCACTTGCAAGGATAACCATTGCATCCCAAACAAGTGGAGATGCGATGGGCAAGAAGATTGTCCTGATGGATCTGACGAAAAAGAATGTCCAAATGGTAATCTTTAGTCTCTTAGCATTTTTTTTACTTCCTTTTACAAAAAAGGAAGTATTGTATTCGCGAAAAAAATTTCACTCAAAAATCGGCCTTAATTTCCATTTTTCTCACCCCCGAATGAATGCTGAGTTTTTTTTTCCGACCCGACCACACGTGGATATATGCCTAGGAACCTACAGACACCCGAAACATCCATTTTGACGACCCCCAAGTTAATTGCAACGAATTTTCTCGTGACGTCTGTATTTACGTATGTATATGCGTATGTGTGTATGTATCTCGCATAACTCAAAAATGGTATGTCCTAGAAAGTTGAAGTTTGGTACGAAGACTCCTAGTGGGACCTAGTTGTGCACCTTTCCTTTTGGTTGCATTTGAATGTACCTAAGGGGTGTCTTTTGCCCCTTTTTAGGGGGAAATCATTGTCAATTTTGATGTAAACTCAAGTGGCGTTATAATTTGTCGGACACTTGGCGATATAACGCCAGTGTTTTGGTCGCCAAGTTTTGTCACCAATTTTGCGACAAATATATTTTTCTTCAATTTTTTCAGACTTAATCATCACTTGTTGTATCGAGTGATTAATAAAGTTTAACATGGTAAATGTAGGTACCATTCTTTTTTTCCATGTTTTTTTTTTAAATTTAGTTTCAATTTGACCACTGTTGGTGATATATAGAGAGTAAACTATTGACTCACATTAAAACTGCCAATAATGAGAAAATGACATTAAATTGGAGTAAAAGGAAGTCATATGATGCACACATCAGCTCGTTTTTTTTTTAGATCGGAAATTACTACTTGAAACAAGCCAAATTTTCAAGCGACGTTGACGGTTGCACAGCCTGAAAACTTTTCTGGAAGGATGGTTCAAAATCGAAAATAATAAATTTCTTTCTCGTTCATTTCTAATGCAGAAAACATAGCTCCATTTATTTAACCAAACAGGTTTAGTAATGAGTCATTTCTATCAGTTATTTTAAAATTGCTAATAACTCATATTGATATCATAAAGACTTTAAAACGAAGAAAAGAGTGGGGGCACAATATCATCAACTTTAATTAGATGAACTCCTCCACCCCCCCCCCCCGAATGATGTCTAGACCTTATCGGTTTGATGAGGGGAGTGAAGTCGATTATGCAGGAAAGAACAGGTCAAAGGAGGGGGAGGAACAGCGGGGAAAATTTGATTATAAACCAAAGGATTACAGTGTTGGTTACAACATTTTTGATTTTTTTGAATGCAATGGAATACATAGAAATACAGTTGAATTACATTTTAAAGCAAAAATAGAGAAGAAACAACATCTATGGTACATGAACTACACCGCCAGCTCAGTCATTTCCAGCCGAAGACTGCAGTTTCGTGCTTATTAGCACTCATCAGCTCGGCATAGGAAAGTGACTGAGCTGGAGATGGAAAACGTCTTAAGGAAGCCAAGAGTGCGAAACAAACTGGTAGCTAATACAGAATTAGCAGACCAGACGAGTGACCGAAGCAATGGTTCGGTTCAACTCGAAGATTGAACGCGAGGCAAGGTATATTCAGTAAATTACCGTAAGTACCAGTAAATTCAGTAATTTACTGAATATACCTTGCCTCGCGTTCAATCTTCGAGTTGAACCGAACCATTGCTTCGGTCACTCGTCTGGTCTGCTAATTCTATATTAGCTACCAGTTTGTTTCGCACTCTTGGCTTCCTTAAGAGGTTTTCCATCTCCAAGTCAGTCACTTTCCTATGCCGGGCTGATGAGTGCTAATAAGCACGAAACTGCAGTCTTCGGCTGGAAATGACTGAGCTGGCGGTGTAGTTCATGTATTTCTGCTTTAGCCCTGGTTAATGGCGGGTAATTTACTGAATAAACATCTATGGTACCAAAAATTAATAGTGAGAATAATCAATGCACTGTAAATGACAACAAAAGTTTAAAAACTAAAAACTCTCTCTTAAAATATAAACACATTAAAGAATAAACAAAAATTTTAAAAAACACAGAAAAAGAACTTGACACATCCACATAAGATGAAAATGTAAATAAATAAAAGTCACACATCGAACTCGAGCAGTTTGGTGAAAGGAATAAGAAAAGAAAGTTAATGTGAAGTTGGAAAGAAGGTGGAATAATTTCTGAAGATGAAATTGATTAGATTCAAGACAGAAATAAAAGCGGATTCATTTACTACTACTAATCTTTTCCATTGTGCCCTGAGATTTGTAGAAAGTCACCTTTAATTAGATACCCGTTTTGCGTGGTTTTTTTGCGAGATCATTAAAACCTCCTCTTGCCAAAATCAATGTTTTTATGAAAATACATAAGAGCTAGGCCATTTAACGGTCCATTCCACGAAAAACGGTAATTTTGTCCCGCACGTGACGCTTCATACATTTCATAAAAAATAATTATTTAAAAGGATGATGAACCAAAATATTGTTGCTTAAGAAATCACAAACGCATGTGTGACTTCTTAAGCAAAAACTTTCTTCAAAAATTATTTCTTTTTCATAAAATATAGGAACCGTCAAGTGCAGGACAAAATGACCATTTTCAATGGAATGGGAATATACATACTTTTTCTCAATGGTTTAAAAAATTATTTCTAAACTAATGAGATATGTTTCCTTTACATTGGAACCATAGCTTTCAAAATCTACAATTTGTTTCGTCATTGCTGTATTAATAGAGCAAAAATATGAGCTTATTCATAAGCAAGTTACCAGAGGGTGACTTAGGATGTCTCGCACGTGACGCATGTAAATGAATTTTATTTAAAATAGCAAAATTGTTTAATAAAAATATAATTTGTCAGGAGTATCTTTGTATCCAATGTAAAGATTGAAAAAAATGCTTACCCCTGTTTCATTAAAATATTAAGAGATATGACGAAATGTTAATGAAATTTAAGCGTATTTTTACTTAAGATATTTATTGCTTTATGTTTTGAAATGGAAAGTAATTGTTACGATGATTCCCCTTTGCGTTTTAATAAGACCATTTTAAAAATCCTACTATACTAGTGGAGCTTATCAAAAAATATATATTGCTTATGTGTTTAAGTGATTGGAGAGCAATTTTTGTGCTGTTACGCTGAATCAAAACTTTTATGCTCTCTATATGTAATTTTAAATGTTTATCTTTGGTCAGACATTCTATTTTTATGCTCATTATTGTTTAAAAAATGATTAACACCTGGAAATCAAACCTTGCAATTTTTTTGGCCGACATCTTGAATCTTACCATTTTGGTAAAAATGCTCAAGGTTTAGCGTCTGGTACTCAACAGATTCGAAATCAGAAAGTCAAATCCTTGCAAAAACCACCAAAAAACCTTATATATGGGTCATTTTCCACAAAACGTAACTTTTGAACACAAATATTTTTCATTTTCGAAACCTTTTGTTTTCTCTTTTTCCATTCTTTCATGAAAGTGTTACCTACTAGAAGTAACCATAAACAAAGGCCCAGCTAAGTCCCAATTATTTTACTCATAAATAATAAAAAAAAAAGAAAGAAAAATGCCTTGTTCACGCAA